>NC_084604.1:32351548-32387062 GCF_033807715.1 Cololabis saira | reverse complement strand
ACTCCTTGCTAGAACCCTAGGTTTGGAGGATGCGCCTCACTGGCCAGCAGGTCCCGGACACCTGAAGGGCCAGAGGAGGAGGAGTGGGGGGTGACGTTTGTTTTTAAAGTTCATGTGTACATCATTGCAGGGTTCAGATAAAAGAAAATGTGCCCTTCAGTATCGCCACGATGACACTTGCAGAGAAACGGAGCGTACTGTACATGCACGCTGGGCTGCTATAAAGATGGTACATGGTATATTAGGAATGGGCGATATTTTACCGTTAATGATAAACATTCCCCACGGTAAGAATTTGTCATCTTGCGGTAAAAACTATAAATTGAGGAAATGAGAAAGAAAGAAAGAAAGAAAGAAAGAAAGAAGAAAGAAAGAAAGAAAGAAAGAAAGAAAGAAGAGAAAGAAAGAAAGAAAGAAAGAAAGAAAGAAATGAGCCTGAAAGAAAGAAAGAAGGAAAGAAGAGAGAAATGAGCCAGAAAGAAGAAAGAAAGAAAGAAAGAATGAGCATGAAAGAAAGAAAGAAAGAAAGAAATGAGCCTGAAAGAAAGAAAGAGAGAAAGAAAGAAAGAAAGAAATGAGCCAGAAAGAAAGAAAGAAAGAAAGAAAGAAAGAAAGAAATGAGCCTGAAAGAAAGAAAGAAGGAAAGAAGAGAGAAATGAGCCAGAAAGAAAGAAAGAAGAAAAGAAAGAAAGAAAGAAGAAAGAAAGAAAGAAAAGAAAGAAAGAAAGAAAGAAGAAAGAAAGGAAAGATTCCCGTTGATGACCTTTTTGTATTGGTATTTTTTTTATCGTTATCGGGATAAATGCCAGAAATTATCGTGATACATTTTTAGTCCATACCGCCCATCTCTAATGTATATGCAGGAATTAGTCTTTAAAATATCCAAAAATCCATCTAATGAATACAAGTTTATTAATAGCAGTTTCAACATCATGTTAAACTCTTAGATACACTGTGCTGATGAAAGAGCAACTCTCTGCTGAATGAGGACTGATCGTCAAGCTTTGTAATTCCACTTTGTCCCTGCAGTGGCGCCATTGTAGCGTTGGGCTACCTTCAAGTACTCAAACTGAGGAGAGAAAGTTACAGTGGCTTTTTAAGGCCAAACTCACATCTGCAGGTGGGGTGGGGCCGGGCAGCTAGAGGTGCTAGAGCTCCTGGGACCTGATCCTCGTGTGTTAATCAACTCAAAACACATCAAAGACAAACACAGGGCGCCGGGCACTGTCTGAGTTCTACCTTAATATCTGGAAGATTTGGAGCAGCTATAAATCAAATGAGGGAAAGTTAGCACGGCAGGTAAGGTTGCTCTTTCATCAAGATGTTGTTAGTTGTTTTTTGTTTTTTTTATATATATATTTTAGTGGTGGGACTCGATTAAAAAAATTATTCTAATTAATTAGAGGCTTTGTAATTAATTCATCGCAACTAATCACATATCAATATTTGACACGAGAAGCAACATTTTTCAATTTAAATGGATTTTGGTATATGACTGAATCATTGAATTGACACATAAATGAGCTTAAACAACAAAATTGTGTTTATTTTGATAACTGAGTGTTAACATAAAGTGTAATATGAATAATAGGAATATGATTGCATTTAAATTCAAGTTAGCTATATTCAAGCTCCGGTGATTGCACACAACTGCGCTTTTATCCAAGTTTCAACTCGGTAGTTTTTTAAAACTAAAATTTCCGCCAGCAACGACTTCCCATCGGTTTTAGTTTCCATTGTTGTTTCTCGTGTTGAGTTCTGTGCATCAGTATTACGGGAAACTTATACCGGGAACTCGTGCAATGAGAAACATTCCGCACTGTTGGAGTGCAAAAGTAAATTGCGATTAAATGCGTTATTTTTTTTGGTTGCGTTATTTTTCCGTTAGGGCTGTTCGATTTTGCCCAAAAATAAAATCTCTATTTTTTTCTCTCAAAATCCGATTTTCAATTACGATTATTTTGTGAATTGACAAAAGGCAAAGAAATGATTTCAAATATGCTGTTTTTTTATTGAACATTTGGCCCATTGGGCTTTAAGTGCAAACTTTGCTCTTATTAAACCAAAAATGAATGAATAAAGTGCAAAACTCTGTAAAATAAGTTGAAAAAAAGTTTTAAAAAATATAATAAAATATAAAGTTTTATCTCTGAAAAAAAAAATCAGCAAATCAGCACTTGCAAACATACAGTAAGTTATATTTCCAATTAAATAAAACAAGACATTTTCTAATTAAACTAAACTGGGTCTTTGCATGCTAAATAATAATGCAACCCATGAAGGAGGTAGAGGTGTGTAATGTCAGTCATTACATTTGCAAGTTTTTTGCAAGGAACACGAGCCGGTCTACCGCATCTGGCTTGAGGGATGCCCGGTGGCATGTTAGTATATCACCATGGTTACAACGCCCCCTCCTACACTAAAGAGCCTCTCCGATGGGGCACTTGTCGCAGGTATTGAGAGATATTTCCATCAATCATTAATATGGTATCAATCATTAATATGTGTGCAGACAAGGTAAAAAAAAAAAAAAAAAAAAAGAAAAGTGAAAAATCGATTTTACGATTTTCACGTTTTAACATCGTTCTAATTACATAATCGCGATTACGATTTAAAATCGATTAATCGAACAGCCCTATTTTCCGTAATTAATTTATCGTAATTAATGCGATAAAGTCCCAGCCCTAATATATTTTAAAGACTACATATCCCAGCTTTAAAGCTGAAATCTTATAACATTACGCTGGTGTCATTTAGATTGTTGTTCTGACTGCTACATCAACAATGAGGTCCCTGGGCTTTAAGGGGGACGAATTTCACTGTACACTTTATTGTGTCTGGCACATTGACTTTCTCGTGATATGCTGCCACCCTTTAGTCTGGATTGGTGTGCTTTCATAGTGTGCCTTTAATGGTTGTGGCATGCAGCATTCAATATGTTTTGCTTTGTTAGTTTTTTTATTTATACGGAAAGTCACATTGTATTTCGATATTAAAACTGTTGCTGACTCAAGGTGTGATTTGTTGCTCATTTTAGAGACTTGCTTAGTGCACGTAACTTGAGAATAGAAAGTTTAAAATGTGTAAAAGACACATTGTGTTGCCTTTTTTCAGACTGAAAATCACAAAAAGAAACATTTTCATTACATTTTGGGGGAAAGACCAACAACATGCAGCACAAACAAGTACGCTGCTGTTTCCCTGAAGTGGCTCGTGACTCCCATTGCATCACCTCTGGATAAATGCCTTTTTATCATCGTCTTTTTAGAGAGACTATAGTGAAAATAGTCCACCTGAAGAAAAAGCAATCACTGACGCACAAGCAGGAGAAGCTGTGATGGCATGCTTGCTGACATAAGCTGCTGTACAGTGCTGAAGTAGAAATACTGAAACTGGAAAGATGAAAATATTCATCCTCCATCCGCATGTCAACATTTTCCCTGTCTAGCAGCCTTTGTGTGTTGAATCCCATGCAGGCACGATTTAAAGTCTGAATCTCTGTCACGACTCACCCTGCAGAGAACAAGCACGCGTGGGTATGTACACCCACCCCCTCTCTCTCGCACACACACACACACACACACACACACACACACACACAAACCTCTACCACTATTGCCATTTTGCTGCTCCAGAAGTGCAGCCTCCCTCTGCATCTGTAACCAATTTATGGACAGAAGCTTTTTCACCACTGTGAAGAAAATAATATCACAACAGATCTTGAGAAAGCAGATAAAGAGAACACTCATGACCCTCATTTGAGTCTCTGGTGACCCAAACGACCCACAGAGCTGATTCATGAATGGCCAAACCAGGTTAATACTGCAGCTGGGTCATAGGACCAGATAACTTATCTTGTGAAATCAAAGTAATTAAAAATAAAGAGTCTTTATTTGATATTTTTAATCAAACTCCAATAACCTGGGTTCAAAATAATAAAGCAAGTCATTTCAAGTGAGCGCTGATGTCGTAGATGAGCTAGACTCTAGCTCCCTCTGCTGGGTGGAAGCTATAAAAGCAACAAGCTGCTGAAGTTAAAACACTACAAATAAATAAATAAATCTGTCTTCGATGTTATAAGATATTTACAGAATTGAATATACAGTAACTCTTTTCACTAAACTAGTAAAAGTTTTCAATTAAATCAGCTAAGTTGAACTCTTTGCACAAGCAGTTAACATAGAATGTATATCGATAAAAACTGCTTCATCTAAACTCAAATAGACATGAAAACATTATGCATTTCATTCAGTGGCGTCAATTCAGTCGAAGCTAAGGTATGGCAAGGTTACGAGTCACAGAATTTAACTAGAGTATCAATCAACACGTCCAGCAAATACTCATCACAGAAGTCTGCTATGTAGCTTATCTGTGTGGTCAAGAAAATTGGAACTTTTTCAAATGCAGTCTCGCTCACTGCAAAAACTAAAAAAAAAGGAATATTTGTCTTATTTCTAGTTAAAATGTCTTATTTTTAGTCAAAAAAACTCATTACACTTAAAACAAGAGTCATCACCAGAAAAATAACTTGTTATTTGACCATTTTCACCTGTTGCAAGTAAATTTTCACTTGAAATAAGTAGAAAAATCTGCCAGTGGGACAAGATTTATCTTCTCATTACAAGCAAAGAAATCTTGTTCCACTGGATGATTTTTCCACTTATTTTAAGTGAAAATCTACTTGAAACAGGTGAAAATGGTTGTTTTTGAGTCTTGTCTTAAATGTAATGAGATTTTTTTTTACTAAAAATTAGACATTAGACATTTTAACTAGAAATAAGATAAATATTCTTGTTAAGATTTTCAGTTTTTGCATATGTATATATATATATATATATATATATATATATATATTACGTTATATTTATCATTAGAATTATGAATGAAATCAAAATGATTTTTCACGTACATATGATTTACCTGAAAATAAATAAATAAATAAATAAATAGAAAAAGATGGAGAATTTGAGACCTGTTAGTTTTGTGTGTGATGCTCAAGCAGAAGCAGGAAGTGTTTGCTGCCCTCTGCTGGTACGATTATGCACATACAATTTATGAACTTAAATATTGAAAGCCCCTAAGCCAAAAATGTAAAATGAAAAAGATTTGTATCACTGTTCATTTTACTGAGGGAAGGCTTCTGGTGCTGAGATTCTTGGAGGCAATATCTTGTATATCCTTTAATGATTATAACGATTAATAACCCATTCATGACTTCAGATCAGTGTACAGGCAGGCAGGTTGACCCACCTGTAATTCATTTTACCGTTTCACTGGTTTCTTGTCATGTTATCTGCTGAACCGCAGAACAGATCTTAACAAATATGAGCAGAGCATTTTCATGATTAATAGGCAGTGAACTGACCTGTTTCCTCAGGCTACCCTGCTGCCAGTTAGTTACAGTAGCTAATAACCGTCATCTCCTCCTGCCGAGAGGCGGCTTACACTGAAGGTTCGTTTAAGTGAGTGGATACCATCACACTGTTCAAATCTGATTCTGTTTAAGCCAATTACAATTTCTTAGAGGAAAAAAAGGTATCTATGAAAAGGGGAATGTCTGTGAGTAGAAAATGTTTTCTCTATTTCCTTACATATAAATAATTAAATACAGGAAATATAAAAATGCAGTATGGTTCACAATAATTAGGATGCACCACTAGGACTGCTGTGTTTCAAAGCGTTAAAGTGGACATGGCATGAGTTTCTGTGTTTTTGGACTAGTGTTACAACATTCAATCAAAAATGTAAACTTAAGCTCAAACAATAGAGATCTAAAAGGTATTTTAGTACTTCCATGTATAATAAACAGGATATCCAAGTCTTGCAAACTCCACAAACCAAGATACATTAACATATCAAGATTTTTTTTTCTTTTCCAGGACTTCAACTAACTATGTCATAAGGTGGGGACTGTCTTGATTTGTCATTCCATCAACCAAAGCGACGGAGCGTGTTCATGAGACATTCAGCCTCCAGTTAAGGAATCATGATGTCATCAGCCTAATCAAGAGGAAACAACGATACAGCCAGAATAATATTAAGACCTATGTATGGAGAGTAGGCCTGTGTTGAAAAAAATGATTTCCCAATTCTAAATCAATTCTCATATTAATTCCTAAAAATCGATTCATATGTCTAAAGATCGATTATTTATTTTTTATTTTTTTAATGTATTTTTTTTTTTTCCATCCATACATTACAACTTTTGGTTATTTTTTTGTTTATCCCCAAAAAAGGAATGTTTTGTTGGACACGAGAATAACTGGTGCCATGTTTTTGCCTTTAAATATGTTTAAAGGTATGAAAACATTAAAGTGTTAGGTTATAATTGCATAAATTGTCTATATTTCATTACTTTATATACTGTCTTGGGGTTACTTTTGCAGTTCTATCAGCATTCTGGGAGCTGATTGGTCCTTACAGCATCATTAGCTGCCAATACTTGCTGTTGAATCTCAATATAATACTAGTAGTAATATGTTGCATAACTACAGTCATATAATTCATGCAACAGCTCAAAAAACAGTTTTAATAACACTAACCCAAATCAATATCGGAATCGAATCGAATCAAATCTTGATAATCGATTCTGAATCTTAAGAATCGGAATTGAATCGATTCTTGACATTTGAATCGATCCCCAGCCCTAATGGAGAGCACATTCATTTAACAGAAAATGTGCCCGGCTGGCCCCAAGGAAGGAGTGAGCAGCTTGTGCTCCTTAAAAACAGTTTTATTTTGGTTTGGTTTCGATCATGTCTTTGAAAAAATGTGCATTTGTTTGTGAGGAAGCAATCAAATATTTTTCAACTGTCATGTGTTAGAAATCCAGTTTTAGATTTAACAGCTGTAACCAAACAGTGAGTGTTATGTTAGTTGTTGCGGTTCCTGTGGCTCAGACATGCGTAGTTGGATTTCTGAACTTGACATTGCTAAAGAAGTAAGTCATCTTCAAAGTAGCGTTTGTCGTTGCTCACAGAGAGCTTACTACACATTTTAAAACTACTCTATGTTGTAATACCACCAGGAGCATGTGGGTCTGCACTGTTGGCAACAGTCACTGAGGTTACCGTGGTAACGACTGAGGAAGAGACAACGCTCACTGTAAAATCACTTTGTCACACTAGTCAGGTCTTACACCAAGGGATGACACATCTTGTGATATGCAGCCCCCATGTGGCCAGAAGGGGTACTGCTCCATGGAGGGGCTTCAAATGTTTATGACACACACACACACACACACACACACACACACACACACACACACACACACACACACACACACACACACACACACACACACACACACACACACACACACACACACACACACACACACACACAAAGATAACTTTGCGTCAATACATTGGAAATTTGCCCAATGTTGTAATAAAAACGTTGTGGAAAACCTCAAAACTACCATATTTTCTGGACTATAAGCCGCACCCGCTCTATTTAAAAAAAAAAAAAAGATATCCAAGCCACAGATATTTATGTTGTTAGATTAGATATTTACTACATGTACAGAAGGATTTTGAACTGTAAATGATGTACATGTTGTACCTAAATAGATCCTTTCCTAACAGCAACACGGCAGCAACTTTGCTGATTAAAACGGGACAGAACCAAGAGAAAATAACTGGTATTTATATATCTATTTATCTGTTTGAAATCTGCTTCTACCTACTTCTATCTGCTAAAGAAAAAGTAGCGTATTCTTCTTCGCATTTATTTTGTCTTAGTTTTGATTCTAATTCCGGTTAGAGCGTCCTGAGCGGTGGAAGAAAAATCCACAGAATAGCCGCACCTTTGTATAAGCTGTATGGTTCACACTCTGAGGAGGACATTGTGGGCAGATAGTTTAACAATTCAACAACAACAGAACACAAAATATAAAGCTGGAAAGAATTTTATCATATGCTTCCCATAGATCTATCCATCCATCATCCATTGCTTTTTAGGGTCAGAATATCAATAAAAGATGTACAGAACCTGAGGATAAAATGATGGACTTAAATAAAAAGCAAATCACGAAATCACAGATGTCCCGTCGTGTAAACTTAGGAGGACCAGCTTGATTTTAGTTCACAGGACTGTCTCAGAAAATTAGAATATTGTGATAAAGTTCTTTATTTTCTGTAATGCAATAAAAAAAAAAAGTCATACATTCTGGATTCATTACAAATCAACTGAAATATTGCAAGCCTTTTATTATTTTTACATCTTAAGATTAAGATTCCCAGAATATTCTAATTTTTTGAGATAGGATATTTGAGTTTTCTTAAGCTGTAAGCCATGATCAACAATATTAAAATAATAGAATGCTTGCAATATTTCAGTTGATTTGTAATGAATCCAGAATGTATGACATTTTTGCATTACAGAAAATAAAGGACTTTATCACAATATTCTAATTTTCTGAGACAGTCCTGTACATTTGAAAGCACACGTGATGCAGGTGCAGTAATGCTAAGAGTATAGGTAACTTGTACATCTGTTTTGGTTTCATTAATTCCAAATGATTAATATAAACTTTGGAGCAACATAATATATGCTGCTATCCACAAGGGAAATATTTCAGTGAAAGCTTTGCTTATTTCAGCAAGATAATGCAGAACCACATCATGGATGTGTTACAATAGCATGGCTCTAAAAGAGTCCCACCTGCAGTCCAGATGTGTCACCAAGTGATAAAACCCAGCTCATTATAGATAATAATAATAATAATAATAATAATAATAATAATAATAATAATAATAATAATAATAATAATAATAATAATAATAATAATAATAATAATAATAATACAATTATTTAAAAAATCACAAAACAAAATCTTAAGATGTAGGAATCTGTAATTTCCTATGAGATATTGTTTCCTTTTTAAACAATACATTAAAAGAAAATTATTAAGAAAAGCGCGAAACAAAATTAATCAGGAACAACATAAACTGTCTTTTTACAATTTTCCATTAAAGATAAGGGTGTTGTTATATTTGCATGTTACATATTCTAGTTCTTAAAACGAGGTGTTATTTGTATAAATGTTTTACTTTGATGATCTACAGGTAACATTTACACCGTGGATCTGTGCACACATGCCCCCATTAGGGATGGGCGGTATGGACCAAAAAATGTATCACGATAATTTGTGGCATTTAACCCGATAACGATAAAAATGACGATAAAAAAAATACCAATTCAACTCCACCTTTGTAACTATAAATCTATCAATGTTTGTTACACAAAAACCTCATCAACCGGAATGTATCTTTCTTTCTTTCTTTCTTTCTTTCTTTCTTTCTTTCTTTCTTTCTTTCTTTCTTTCTTTCTTTCTTTCTGGCTCATTTCTTTCTTCTTTCCTTCCTTCTTTCTTTCTTTCTTTCAGGCTCATTTCTTTCTTTCTTTCATGCTCATTTCTTTCTTTCTTTCATGCTCATTTCTTTCTTTCTTTCTTTCTTTCTTTCATGCTCATTTCTTTCTTTCTTTCTTTCTTTCTTTCTTTCTTTCTTTCTTTCTTTCTTTCTTTCTTTCTTTCTTTCTTTCTTTCTTTCTTTCTTTCTTTCTTTCTCATTTCCTTAATTTATCGTTTTTAATCGTGAGATGACAAATTCTTACCAAGGGGAATTTTTTTGACGGTTTATATTTTGTGAACGGTAAAATATCGCCCATTCCTAGCCCCCATACAGATTTACATGAGTTCATATATCATCAGGGCCTCATGGTCCTTGAAGACCACTGTGCAGCCCCCTAAAGACCACTGTGCAGCCCCCTAACACAGCTCCTAACACAGCTCAATCTGACGCTGTGACGTTATCTTCTTGACAATTTAGAGACAGATTAACAGACAGCTGCCCACCGAAGATTAATTACGCACCAAAGCTCATTAATCGGAGTCCTGTCAGCTAGTTATGGACCCCTACAGCTCACCGACGCCCCCAGTGCTCACTTCCTACTCTCTCTCCCCAAAATATGGTTCTTCTGCTGTCTTTTTCCTCTTCAGTTTTTTCTAATTTAAATGATTTCTAACCCTCTCATACACATCCCTGATAGCAAAATATATGTGAATCAACGTTGAAATATGGTTAGCAGAAACATTGAATCCATGTTGAAGCCATGTTGAAGCCTGTTTCACGACAAACAGAATAGGTTGATTCAACATTGATTACACGTTGGATGATTATTTAATGGTTGATCCACCATCAATTGTCGACCTTAACCAAAAATCATCCTTGACCAAATTCAACATCTTTTGCTATCTGGGATATATTCACAAACAGGATCTCACACCCCATTTTGCGACTCCAAATTGCAAAATAACATTTTACAGAGAAAATCTTAATGTAGCTTCCCATTATTGGATTAGTCAATAGAGTTATCTTTTGCTCATGTGATTTTATAATCTGAACGATGGTTCTTGAGGTTTCAGAAATCTCAAGCTTAAATTTTTTTCATTGCTCTTGAAAAGTCCTGTCCTGAAAAGTTTCAAGATCTTTGACGTATTAAATGATAGTATGAAGAAGAAAAATGCAAATCCTGTTGATTTTTAGACATTCCCATGATTTTCCCACACATTTGTTGACAAAAGCTCCTAAGTGAAAATAATGATTTATAAAACATGTCCAATCAGCCAAAGGGAGTTTCTGACGTGCCCAGACTTGCACAGAGCAGCTCATGCATGTTAATTCGATGGAGAAATCAAAAGTTAAAAGGAACCCTGGTTATTAAGACTTGTAGTCCCTAATTAGCCACAATTGTTCTCTTATACTAAAATATGTTGTTAGAAACACATAAAATAATCTAATTGCTTTAAAAATCTACAATGTTTATCACATATTTTGACCTGCGGGAGGCGCCATGTTCTACCTGCGCAATGCATTCTGGGGGCGATGACGTAGAGCGGTGGCTCTGGGAAGATAAGCCGCGTTAGTTTAACTGGGACAGGTGTCTAAAACATAGATGAGCAGCACTCTCCCGGCCATGGAGGCTGACGAGGGAGCCCATAAGACGTCTCGGTTCAGGCAAACTGGATCAAAGTTCTGTGATGCACGGGAGATCTGCAAAAATGATCAATGTCGTGCGCATCTTACCAGTGCATTAGGCTCCTGCGTAGACGGCGTAGCCTACGCCGTAGTCGGCGTAGCCGGGGCTTTAGAGCCTGCAGCGCACCGCCACCCGCTCTCTGCTCTCGCCGCCGCCGGGATGGAGACGCCGGTGGGCAATATGCACGTTTGGGTGGGCATAGCCCCCCCCTGCCCCCCCCTAAAACCGGCTGATAACAGACCAGAGGCTGAGGGGACTGGGCCGGGACTTTAACAAAACGGGAGGCGCAGACTTCGCGTCAAATAGGCAAGAACATCTTTATTTAATTTAATGACGCCAGATCTGGCTGGGGTTTTTATTGTAGCCTCGGCTATCTGCTAGTTGAAACGTGTGGTCGGTTAGTCTGTCTGAGTTTTATGGTGTTTTTATAGTTCATGCTTTATGGTGCGGCACTTTTTTTTATTTATTTTTTTACTTTTTTGTAGATGCACCGTCACCTTAATGTTTAGCTGTGTTTTGATCTGTGTTTCTGGTGCGCCGTCACCTGTTTAGCTGTGTTTTCATCTGTTTCTGGGTGTCAAAACAGTGGACGGGGGCTAGCAGGAGCCACCGTCTGACGTCACTACCCAGAATGTAAACAACAATGGCGACCTACTAGTTAAATTATATTTTCAAATTTTATAAAAACGAAGACATCAAAAAGGTTTTTTATATCACATTGTTATAATTGATACCAACATTTATCTTTTAAGACCTACATGTCTTAATAGCCAGGGTTCCTTTTAAGGGCTGCGTTAAGCCAGAGCTGGGTAAATTGCTTCGCTAAGTGTGATAACGTGACAATTATGGATGAGAAAGTGATAGTGGCTAGCTATTGGCCGAGCCAACTGTTAATCAATCATATTAATAAAAAAATGTATTGCTTTATAACATTTCCTCAGGCTTAGGGTGCGTCCCAATACTCCCCCTCGCCCTCCTTTTCTTCCCTAACCCTAACTTTTGCGCGTTCCCGTGAAGGTAGTGGTGTCCCAATTCCTCTTTTCACCTAGGGGGAGGGGGCATAACGAGGGCTAGGGGCTGAGAATAGCCCCTTCAAATCGAGGGATTTCAGATGCTGACTTGGCGAGCGAGGGGGTATGAAAAAAAGAGGCTCTGCGTCGATTTGACTCGCCGACCGAAGGCAAACAGGCAGACTGGTCTCAGAGAAATAGAGAGAAATAATCCTGTGACTCGTCAGATTTGTTTTGGATGTTTCTGATATAATAGTCTTCAGAAACCACAAAGTAATCCAGCTGTTATCTGGGTAATTTACACACTTTCAGATAAAGTTGCGGAAGATCACGCCAGAATAAAGGGATTTATGGTTCCGCGTTACACCAACGCAGATCCTACGGCGGAGGTTACGCAACCTACGCCGTAGGCTCTGCGTCGATTTAACGCGGACCCAAGCTCCGGACCCGGCAGACAGAAATCTCTAAATTTCGGAGCAAATTTCTTAACAGGCGTAGCTACAACTGTTAGATTTCATCTATTAAACCAACATATTCCTAAATGATTTATTTCAGCCGGCGTGATTCTCAACAGAGCTGCGTCCCGGGAGAGAGTGTCTCTCCCGGGGCTGACGGAGCAGCCTGACCCGGCGGAGACGTCTCTTCTCGGGCTGTGAGCTGAGGCTGCTCCCCGGGGCCGGCGGCTCTTCTCATCTCCGAAAACATCGGGTCAAATTTCTTAACAGGCGTTATTTGGATAAACTGAGCCCCGGTTGGGGATCTTAAGGTTACCATTATACCTGAAAAAATATTAAAACTTAATAAAGTGCCATATTAACAGCGCTACAGCTGAAATTAAAACAGCTTTTGGCTCTCAGCTTCCTGATCAGGGAAGGGATGAAAACGAGGGGTAGGGGGAGAATTGGGACAGGCACCTGGGCCAAGTGCCCTAGATCTCAAGTGCCCTAAAATCTCCCCCTTCTTTTTTAGGGCTTAGGGAAGAAAAGAAGTGCGAGTGGAGAAAAGAAGGGCGAGTGAAGGAGAATTGGGATTGGGCCTTAGTACCAAAAAAAATGTCACCCCCGTCAGATTTGCCATGGGTGTGAAATCCAACGATTGAGACCAAAACTGTTTTTTGAACCATCTAAAGTTGGACATTTTTAACATGGGAGTCAATAGAGATTGATACGCTTTTGCAGCCACCCTTTAGTGGTCAGTTGAGGAAGTGCAGGAAATATTTCTGAGTGAGCCTCAATGGGGAAATTTGACGGCTGGCATTTGATTACGCCATTGGGCGAATGAATTCAGCAGGAGGAGCGGGGCTGGAAGTCAACTGATAGGAAAAGGGACTGGGTAGGGCACTGTTATGTTTAGGCCAAAAGGAATTTCTTTCTTCTTTTTTGTTTTGTTCTTTTAGCCAAAGGGCAGAGTTTTACAAAGATTGATGGTATAAAAGAAAGCAAGATCAGTCTGCTCTGGGTTGAAATTCATCATTCAAATTGATCCTGCGAAGGATTTTTAAAGAGTTTGAGCCTAAGTCTTAAGTCTAATTGTGGCCCGGACGGGAGTTTGGTTTTCCACAAGTTTTTCCCAGCTATTTGATTACAGAGTAGGATTGTTCATGATGTTGCATCATCTACGAGTAGGTTACCATCTATTTACAACAGGCAACCACTACTAAAAAAAAAAGAAAGAATATCAAGAGCACACCTTACTAAAGGTGTAACTCACACCTAAATCCGTTTACATCAACGACAAAGGTTCTCTCCCACCAGAAACACATCTGACTAATGTGATCAAGATGATCCTCCTCAATAAAATAAATATGTGCTGTATATACTTTTGGCAAGTATTTTTCAAACGTTGTAGCAGACATCCTGAAGTACATGTAGAAGTGACTGCGGTGCAGAGAAGCTCAAAATTTTGTGGCATGGCGAGATTTAACCTTCAAATTGTTTTTTAATTTTGTGCCGTTAATTCAGTTAACTTTTAGCGTGCAAGGACCTTAACGAACATCTCTCAGACAGACTTCAAACCGAAGTGGCCGAGAGCAGGTTCCACTGGTTTTACTTGGCTGGTCAGTCTCTGCTCTTCAAAGCAGCTTTTCCTCTGCCCCCCTCATCCACCCATCACATCCCACTCCAGCAAATTAGTGAGCTCATAGTGATGGGGTTTTAGTTATCTAACATGAAGGAACATAAGCCACAACCTGAGCAACTGAACCGTAAACGTGAAGGTCTGAACATCACCGTGGGACAAAACCGAACTTGTTTGGACAACTTGGCTGAATGTTTGTTCATCTGGGGGGAGCGGGTGTACGTGGGTGCTGATAGAGGTCCGTCTGATTGAGACTGATCTGTGAGTTGGCGAATAACCAACTCTAAAGCTGAGGACACACCTCGCCCGCTGTCGGCCGACTGCTGTGTCGCCTCGCGTCGCCTGTGTCGGGCTTGGTCCGGCTGGGTCGGGCTCAAAAAAGAAGCACTAGACACACCGCAAAGACGACACCCAATGGCCGACTAGCACGTACGTTCTGCGCAGTCTGCGTTTCAATTTGCTGCGATGTTTTCGGAGAAGAGCCGCCGGTCTGGGGCGCAGCAGCAGCTCAGATCGCCAGGTCAACCTGCCGTCGTCCCGGGGAGAAACCTGCAGCTCTGTGGAGAATTACCACTGGCTGAAATAAATCACTTAGGAAGATAAATGTTGGTTTAATAGATGAAATCTAACAGTTGTAGCTACGCCTGTTAAGAAATTTGCTCCGAAAATTTCGGGATTTCTGCCCGCCGGCTCCGGAGCTGATTTATGGTTCCACGTTAAATCGATGCAGAGCCTACGGCGTAGGCTACGGCGTACGGCGCACGTCGCCGCGTAACCTACGCCGTAGGCTCTGCGTTGGTGTAACGCAGAACCATAAATCAGCCTTTATTCTGGCGAGGTTTGAAAAAGACTTCGTAACAACGGGAAAGCGAGTGATTATATACATTCACTGAGTGAATATTATGAAAGTAAAATATATATTTCTCGCTAGAAATGTAATCAAAACGCATTTTTATGCAGAAACTAACTCAAAATATTGATTTTATTCACAAAAAAATAAGAAATGTCCGCCATGTTTTTTTTTTTATTCAGTCCGCAAATGACGACGAAAAGCATTCTGGGAACAGCCAATCACAGAGTGAGCCGTTTGACCGACCGCCGACACCGATTCGACATGTCGAATCGGCTGAAAAGCTCCCGACGGGCGCCCGACCTGTGGCGACGTGCGGGACACACCGGGAAAACTAGGTCGACAGACGTGCACCGACGCTCATCAACAGCCCGACGGCCGAAAGTCGGCTTGGTGTGTCAGGGCCTTAAGATGTTTATACCGAAAATGAACATTTAAGAGTTGATCATGAGTGTGAAAGTGATTAAAAGTATGAATGCATTGCTTCGTATTGGATGAAAACAAGTAAATCTGTCTATTTCTGCAGCTTTTTACGACGTCAGTGTTTTAAAGGTCCCATATTATGCGATTACGATATCTATGTTCATCAAGCGCCACAACAGAGTCGCTTGGCTGTGATTGCCGCCCAGATCTTCTGTTTGTGTGTGTGCTCGGTGGGCACTATGTTTGGCCTTTTTTTTTTGGCCACTCACTTTGCTATCGTTGGTTTCCTTCCTAAACCAATCAGACTCGTTACTGACAGTCACAGGCCACTTTGACAGAGACGATTAGGGGATGTTTCTTTACCAATGCTGACTCCATGTGAGGATGAATGCATGGGCTGGATTGAATGCGCTTGGGGTTTAGCCCGACAGCCTGAAAGCTGGGTATACTGTATCACATTTTAAGTCCGTTTTGGACCTTCAAAAGTCAGGAAAAGCTTAATATGGCACCTTTTATAAAGAAATAATACAGCGTCAGTATTTATAGAAGTATAGTGTTGAATTTGATTGGCAAGCCACATTTACGTCTACAATATAGTTTTTCTAGTCTTGCTGACCACTTAAAGTGATTTTACACTACACGCTCCAGCTGCTCACAGTCATCCAGCATTTTCTTAAAGCACACAGTTTTTCCTTTTAGTTTATAGACTACTTTTTCTATATCATACAGATAAAGCCACAAATCCTGATGGATGTGATATAGGCATTGTGGGGCTGAGTCGTTTAAATCTGAGCAAAAAAAGGTTGTTTTTAGTTTTTATTTGTCTGTATAAATACACGTTTAAACAGAAACAAGGAGTACTCTTGTACAGGAGAAGAACATTGATTAAAAGTAAAATAGGCACAGATTTGATGTGGAAAATAATAACAATGATACTCTCTGTAAGCAGTTAGAAAGCTAACGCGATCAGGAAAGCTGGGAAATAATATGCCAACTACAATGGATCTCAAATACATGGAGGGAGTTCTGCTGGAAAAGTATAACAAGATTTTTTATCACACCCATTCAAAAAAGATATCGGGGCAGCGGGGATGCCTGTTGGAGACTATGTGGGTCTCAAGGAGCTAACCACTTCCATATTTTTTTGGACTGCCAAGCTATAAGACCTTTTTGGAAGGAGATACAGATGCATGTGGAAAATATATTTAATGTGAACATGCCATTGAATTGTGAAACGTTATTTTTGGGAGACATAATGTTCAAAACGTGGAATGGAAAAGACAGAAAACTGCTGACTATACTGTTGGCAGCCAGTAAGAAATGTGTTATAAGGAAATGGTTAAAAGTGCAACCCCCGGAAATCAATTCATTCCTTCACACAATCAGTATTAGAAATTAATTTTGAGTTAAGCTCCAATTTGTATTTATTAAATGACACACTGGATCTTCAGTTAGACCGGAAAAAAAGCAGGATATTAATTATGATCACATACTTCACTAAGAAATGCATACTTTTACTTTGGAAAGATGATTCCCCTCCAACTATCAAGTTTTTTTTGGATCAAATTTCAGTTTTTTTACCATTGGAAAAATTAACTTTGGAAAAATACAACCGTGGTCATATTTTTCAAGAATTTTGGTTCCCATTATTTTCAAAACTGGAGATTTTTTCCAAAGGGGACCAATGAGTATCTCTATTTTTGAACTTGTGCCGTATATGTATGTATGTTTGTATGTATGTATGGATATATATATATAGTTTGATATCGCTGTTGCTGCCATTATATATTTTATTTATTTATTTATTTATTTTTGTAATATTTATTTAATTTTGTTCTCCCTTAATGTATGTTTTTCTTTTTCTTTTTTTTTTACCCTAGGGTAATTATGGGGAGGGTAGGAATGTGGGTAGAATAGAAATCGTGAATATGAAAATGGGAATTATGAAAATTATTGTGAAATAAAAAGATATTTAAAAAAAAAAAAAAGTAGAACCCCCCCCACTATCGACGACTGGATTGGGATCATCTACGAGATCTATGTTATGGAGAAGATCTCTTCCTCCCTCAAGGTTGAGAAAGAAAACTTTTATAAGATCTGGTCCAAATGGACTGAGTATGTGAAACCAATCACATCTGATTTCATGTGAACAATTTTTTTATGTGATGTAATTTGTGTTATTTATTTATTATGTGTTTTTAATCTTTCTGTTAGTGTTTCCAATTACTCTTCATAAAAAATGCCTGCAGGACAGTAAGGACAGAATCATTTAAGTTTAAAGATTGAATGTATAAATGTGTAAGATGGAATACTGCTGTTCTAAATAAAAAGAAAATTTCATAAAAAAGAAAGCTAACGCGATAGTCTCCCACATAAAGGAGTGTAGGATTCACACAGGGCGGATGTAGTTTGCAATCCGGCCACACGAGGATACTACAGGTCCAGCCACTGAACGGCTGCACACGAGTGTGAAGCAGCAGAAGCTGATTGAGCAGCATAGCAACTACTGTCGTGCGTTCCAGAGGATTAGGAGTTACTCCGCAGCTTCTCATCAAGAAATTGGGAAGCACTGTAAATCCGCTATAAAACTGCAGTGTTTGAAGACTGGCACATGATGTCAAGTCTCTCTCTCTCTTTTTTTTTTCTTTCTGTTTAAAATTCAGAGCCTTAACATCCTTCCAAAAAGCCCACACTCAGTAACTGAGGGATGGTTGCCCGCCGGGGCAGTTTGAGCTGCCCTGGCGGAGTACGGCCCCCCCGACGCTGAAAGCCAACCCTCCCCTGCTGACTGAGTCTCTCGGGCCCCTCTGAGAGGTGATCTGCAGCGTGCGACAGTGAATGGCAGCTGCGACGAGAGGACAAAGTGAGAAAGCAGCAGAGGAGGAGGAACAGGGTGGAGGAAGGAATGAGGGAAGTCGAAATCAATGCCATCCACTTCAGCTCAGCGCCAGGAAAGACAGATGCTCCCTCTATTTGTGCGAGGGTGCACGCCTGCACAGACACACATCAATCAGGAGTTATTTTCCTTCCAGTCTATTTCTGCTTTGAACAATTTAATCCCAAATCAATGTAAGTTGAGTGCAATTCGCAGTGAGTCAAAATCAAATTAAACCTGAGATTAAATGCATATTGATCACAACATCCAACTTTAGTTTCTGCCAATTAACAAGTGCAATGACATCCAGAGGATGTGCATGACGGCTTAGAGCAGAAATGTCGTTTGGCAGATGTGGAGCAAAGAAAAAAAACGTACTTTACAAGCGCATCTGTGCAGAAGACGGTCGGTTCTAGATTTGCACCGTATCTAAATTCTTCTCCTGACCTCCTCTCATCCTCATTCTGGACAGCATCGCATCTGTTGAGCTTTCCCCAAGATCATTAACATCGTAATAAAACCGTGTTCCCAAATTAGCAACTCCCTGTGTTCACATGCCAGGACCACAATATTCCACTTCCTTATTCAATAAAGACGAGGCTTCGCCTTCTCATCCCTCCAGCAAGGACTGGGTGACCCTGTAAATTCAGAAGCACTCTCTCCACGGGCTTCGTTTCTAAATGTACACACGGAGCATAGCGGCAGAAATATCCGCCGTGCCGTGCTGAAGGCACAAATTTACCGCCTTTCATAAAAACACAAGAAAACAACATGCAATCAGTGCAGCCGTATTTCATGAAATGTCAAAGTTAGGTGATAGAAATTCAGCAGAAACAGACTCAAGTTTAAAATGTAATCAAATATGTGCTTTTTAAACACTTGCAATGATATTAACAATGATAATAAGTGACAGGATATGAGCTTAGTGTAGCAGCTATAGTGTGACTATCACTGTGTGGTCTGATGTGTTTGCAATAAAAGCCTGGAGCTGCTGCTGGTGAGCACTGAGACCTGTTGCTCAGACAAGTATGCACCAGCGTGCACCAGAAACAAAGTGTTGGAGCACCCCACCTGTAACTGCTTATGAACCGCCTGTGCCTGGGGTCTTAACACCGCTGCCTTCTCAGTCTTCATCGCTCCGGCCGGCCGCCTCGCCTCCAGCTTCCACTGCTGAGCCTCGCTGCTTTACTGTCAACCCCCTGAACCTCCTGCACACTTCAGCTCCCGATTCTGCCACTCCTGGAACTCCCCACCCCACCGTAGCGGGTCACCCTACCCAGCTGCCCCTGCACACGGGGCTGAGCGTGTGGCTCGGCAGCCGCTGAAACCATCTTCTGATGGACCCGATGATCGAGTTTCTCCCACTCTGTCACCTGCCGGCATGCCGGTGAGGGGGGGGCAGCTGCTGTCAGTGGTTTTTACAGCAGTGGCAGATATCACCCTGCATGTCGTGCTTAATTTACACATACTGCGTTGACTATGCTGTTTTGAGCTTTGTGCAGCGGTCTTGTTGGCGTCTGACCCGGATTTTTATTTCAATTAGGGATGGGCGGTATGGACTAAAAAATGTATCACGATAATTTCTGGCATTTATCCCGATAACGATAAAAATGACGATAAAAAAAAATACCAATTCAACTCCATCTTTTTAACTATAAATGTATCTCACTCTTAGATCCGCCATGTTTGTTACACAAAAATGTCATCAACGGGAATTTATCCTTCTCTCTCTCTCTCTCTCTCTCTCTCTCTCTCTCTCTCTCTCTCTCTCCCTCTCTCCCTCTCTCCCTCTCTCCCTCTCTCTCTCTCTCTCTCTCTCTCTCTCTCTCTCCCTCTCTCTCTCCCTCTCTCCCTCCCTCCCTCCCTCCCTCCCTTCCTTCCTTCCTTCCTTCCTTCCTTCCTTCACGTTGTGCGTGGATTTAACACAGAACCATAAATCAGTTTTACACAAAAACGTCATCAACGGGAATTTATCGTTTTTACCGTGAGATACAAATTCTTACCGTGGGGAATTTTTTGGACGGTATATCGTGAACGGTAAAATATCACCCATTCCTAATTTCAATTTAATTTATTTATTCCGTATCATGGAAATGGTAGTTCACATACATTCCATTCCATGATCGAAAAGGGGGGCGAGAAGAAGAAAGCCTTATATTACAAGCCCCTTTCTCAAAAATATAAAATACATATGAGGATGGTCTGTCCGTCTGTTCAACAGTCGCTACCAAAAAAAAAAATAATGAAAAAAAACAAAACAAAAAAAAAAAAAAAAATAAGAAAACATACACAATAACTCACCAACAACACCAAAAACAACAAAAGATATTTTACCCGTTAAATTCATATTGTCTGATTATGTTGTCTTTATACAATTTCTTGAACTGGTGAATATTTTTACAATCCTTTAAATCAATTGTTAAAGGAGCATGAGGCTCCTTTTAAGAAATGAGACTCTCTAGCGCCACCCTTCACCACGACGGCCGTTGGGGGTACTGTAGCCAACAGTGAAGCCGGCACGGGAGAACGGGGAGAACGTGCATGCAGCGTCATGTGACGTCACATCCGCCGCCCAGCGCGGGAAATTTGGGCCCGAATTGCAGCACATTTTGCAGCACACAGCCTGTTCAAGGCAAAGGAGAGATACACTAGAGGGCTCATTCTTTTTGGTTTGGAACGCTTCATCTGACATTATTACTAGAATACTTACGAAGTATACAAATTTTTTTCATAAATCCTGCCTCAATCCTGCCTCATGCTCCTTTAAGGAGTTCCATAATTTGACACAACACATACTGAAATACACATTTGTTTTAAAGTAGTTCTTGCAAACGGATGTTTAAAATCAAATTTCCTCCTATGGTCCTTATTTTCTGAACTAAACACAAAAAAACGTTGTATATTTTCAGGCAATATTCTTCCTTTTGCCTTGAACATAACTAATAAAGTCTGTAACTCAACAATATCTTTAAGTTTAATTAATTTATTAAATTAATAGTTAAATGCACACCATCAAAAGATAAGAGTTCAGCATCATGTAAGTTATGGACAACATTTACTTTGTTAAGTAACATCTCCTGAAAATGTATGTGGAAGCTTTCTGGTTTGCATTCCTGATGTGATGTAAGTCCAGATATTTTCAGTGCTGCTATAAAGGGTTTAGCAACAGCGAGCTGGACAGCAGCCGAAAATATCTCCTCCTCTCTACCTACACTGCCTACGGTGAATGTAAACCTGCAGCTCAACAAAAAAACTTACATGCATAGAGTGTCAGTACTGTAAACAGGGGAGGAGGATAACAAAACGGGCCGATTGCTTCTTGAATAACAGCGTACATCATTGATTGACACCATGCCTGTGTAGAAGTCTGAGGGCGGATTTGATCCCCAAGTCTTCAGACAGAAAGTGCCAGCCAGCTGGGATTGCTGGATCCTTTGGTGGCCACATGAGCCAGTTTGTTCCACCTCTAAGCGCCTTTGTAGTACCTCCCCGTGCTGGGGGAAATGCACAGAAGAGGAACAGCGTGATATTTCGTTTTACAGTTGTACAGATTCTATGTCAAAAGACGATCTAGAAAGGGCGAGTGTGACGATTGGCTGCAGATTTTATGCAGAGGATGAAAAGGAATCGACACATCGTGGCTCGTTGTTAAGAGCTCCCAGTGTGGAAATACGGGCAAAAACACAAATAACCAGAAAGCCAAATATGCTCCGGAAAGAGTTAAACAAATCACAGTGATAGAATCAAGCTGGATCAGATTTTATTACGCAATCTCAGTGCGAAAATGGCTGTAACTTTAAGCCGTCTTTTTAAAGTGCTATGTACCAAATTTACTCTTATGCAAACAAACCCCACTACAATCTAAAGGGATCATTAGAATTGTGTTACTTAGACATATGCAGCCACATTAACTATAAAGCTGTCTCTAGCTCTTTGGGGGGAAACAAATAGAACAAATAAAGCCATTAAAGAGAAAGATCAAACTTCAAACATGCACATGTTCTTACTTTAATCCCTCTTTCATGCCCAACAGTAGTGTACTGTATCATTAAATGTGAGCATCCCCCTGAGCTGGTTTTGGTCTTCAGTTAAGGCCTTTTACTGTATATACTGTTTGTACAACACTTTGTTATTACTGCTTGCTACTTTATTTTAACCTGATATTTTATTTTGTACATTTACATTATCTATCTATCTATCTATTAGGCCTGTGTTGAAAAAAATCGATTTCCCAATTCCAAATTGATTCTCATATTAATTCCTAAAAATCGATTCATATGTCTAAAGATCGATTTTTTTTTTTTTTTTTTTTTTTTTTTTTTTTCTTTTATTTATTTATGTATTCTTTTTTTTCATCATTACATTACAACTTTTGGTTATTTTTTTGTTTATCCCCAAAAAAGGAATGTTTTGTTGGACACGAGAATAACCGGTGCCATGTTTTTGCTTTTAAATATGTTTAAAGGTATGAAAACATTAAAGTGTTAGGTAATAATTGCATAAATTGTCTATATTTCATTACTTTATATACTCTCTTGGGGTTACATTTGCAAAAAATGCTAAAAACCAAATTCTCAAAAATTAAAAACCAAAATAGACCAAAAATGGAACAAATAAAAATTGAATGTGGGAAAAAATAAAACCGATTTCATCCGTCTCTGTTTCCTCCCTGGATCTGTTTGGTAATTCTGCCCCACATAATGTTTCTGAAAGCAGTTCTATCAGCATTCTGGGAGCTTATTGGTCCTTACAGCATCATTAGCTGCCAATACTTGCTGTTTAATCTCAATATAACACTAGTAGTAATATGTTGCATAACTACAGTCATATAATTCATGCAACAGCTCAAAAAACAGTTTTAATAACACTAACCCAAATCAATATTGGATCGAATCAAATCTTGATAATCGATTCTGAATCTTAAGAATCGGAATCAAATCGATTCTTGACATTTGAATCGATCTCCAGCCCTACTATCTATCTATCTATCTATCTATCTATCTATCTATCTATCTATCTATCTATCTATCTATCTATCTATCTATCTATCTATCTATTTCATGTACCTTTTGGTTTGCATTGATGGTTAATATAAACGAAAAAACTGCATGAAAACAAAGATCCTCCACTGCTTTCACTGAGAACCTGCACTCAGTAAAACTGCTGTTTATGGCTTTTACAACAATGACAAGCGGGCCACAAGTGCTCTAGGTGGCATTTAGCTTTATGTTCTTTGGATTTACTCCCATGTCTTTACCCAGATTATTACTGCGTTTCAGTCTGAGTTGGCAAAGCTTTAACCCTGAGGGTCGAACCTTTCCTCCGTCACTGGATTAGCATGTAAACATCAAAGAGACAGTTTAGCGTCCTTAAAATTGGGTTATATGAGGTACTTTGTCCACAGTTGGTTCATTATCTGCTGCGGATCATGGCTGGGTGCTCCCGTTTTGAAGAGACAGGAAGACGAGCACAAAAAGCTCCATGTGCTACTGTAAATTAGTTCAGCAAAATGTGACTCGGCACTTAACCTAAAAAAAAAAAAAAAAAAAAGGCTACAAGAAAAATCCATTTTGGGTTTGTATTAACTTCAGTTCCCCGTCCGAGAGGGCTGATTGATGCTACATGAACCGGGGAATATAATACTGCCGCATGGCTGAAGTAACACGAGCAACTAGGAACAAACTGATAGCATTAGCGAGCTAATGCCTGTCAATGCATCACTATACATCAAAGTAAGGTGCTACTTCAGCTACATAGCATTCCCCAGTTTGAGTCTGTCAGGACCAGAGATGTCTTCAGTATTCACATTCATTACTCAGGTAGAAGTATAGATACTAGAGTTTAAAAATAGAAGTATCAACTCAAGTTTTTTACTCAAGTAAAAGTATAAAAGTACTGGTTTCAAAACTACTTAAAGTATAAAAGTAAAAGTAATTTAAGGGGGAAAAAGGCCATTAAGGACAAAAGCCATTGAAAATGAATGCATCTTAGTATAATGCAAATATATTAAAGAAGCATATATGTGTACTATTGAGCATTAACATGTGTTTCAGAGAGCAGGAGATATGATGACTAGTTGCCTATAAGTATTGTAATGGTGCAAAAAGTCAAACTTCAGAGGCATGTTATCATTTATCCTAACCTTTATTGGAATGTACGTCCAAGTTTAGTTGCAGGAATCTGAGGGAACGGATGTAAGAACAAAACTGGACAAGAACATCTGAAACAACACCAACCAAATTCACTCTATCCGGATGGAGCAATTTAACTGGATAGTTTTTTTTTTAAAGGCCGAAATGAAATAGAGTAACGAGGCTGTTTTTAAAATGTAAGGAGTAAAAAGTACAGATAATTGCATGAAAATGTAAGGAGTAAAAGTAAAAAGTCGTCTGAAAAATAATTACTCCAGTGAAGTATAGATAACCAAAATTTCTACTTAAGTAATGCCCCTTTTGCACTGGTACCACCTCAGCTCGGTTCTACCCGTTTTGCCCTTTTGCACTAGGGCTGAGACGGGTAGAGCCACTCCAAGCTGATACTTTTTTCTGTAACAATTTCAGCGAGGTTCTATAGACGAATCCGGCGAAACCCGGAAGTCGAGCGGCCGCCATTACTGCGGTGGCGGCTCCGCTCCTCCGCTCCAGCCCATAGACATATATACGTATGGATCTATTACTCCGCTCCCTGCCAGGCTCTCTTAATGTATTTGTATCATCGGAACACTCCTGTCCCGTCACGTGCATTTGTTTTGATAGTGAATGAAGAAGGGATGGACTTTAAAAACTACTTTTCTGTTTCACCAAGTGAACAGACGGAACGCAAAAAAAGATGTTAAACTGCTGGAAAGGAACTGGAATTTACCTGGATACCTTAAAAAGGAAGCCAGGGAGCGGTATATGGAGAAAATAATGATTATTAACGGTTTGGGTTCATATGAAATCACAAAGAATGGAGCTCCGATGAGGATTTACTGCCGCAGTTCTGCACAACCCACGTCTTACTACCTTGTTTAGTGTTTGGCAGCTGCTTTGGTAAATGTTTGACTCGCCATGTGTTTCAATAAATTAGTATAATAGTACAACATACAGTACATCTTTTTTATTACTCTTACTTCTCTTTTCTTTTTTTTTTATGCTGAAGAGGCGTGAGCAATATTTTTCTTTTCCTCGTGAGATTATTTTTTTCTTCTGCAGCTACAAATAGAGTTAATATTTTTTCCTCAACAAACTAGTTTTATCTGCAGATTGGGGTTATGTATGTATGTATTCTGTATCATCCGGAGCTGAGATAGTTCTGCCCTTCAATTAGAGACCTGTAATTGCGTTTTTTTTCGTCATCGGACGCCAGGCGATCAATAAAATATTCTTGGATACCTAAAATTAAACAAAACATAAACAGGTAATATTTAATTGTGCAGACGTGCCTCGTAAGGAGAGGAGGTGGAGAGAGCTATATTACAGTGTTTAATCATACACTCCCTTATCTCCCTATTCCTCTATTCTTTCCTGCTTATCGCTCAAACAAATCATTATTTATAAATTAACATCAGCATTAATTTAAGATACCTTCATTATTTATGGAAGGCCACTGTCTAACATCATCAATCCAGCTATAATGATGCTGTAGAGCGTCAGGTTACAATAACAGCGCTGCGGTGGCAGATTGACACCTGCCACCGCAGCAATGGCGCCGCCGCAAGATGGCGGCGCACACAAACCGGTCGCCGGATTCGTGTATACGGGGCTGAGCAGGGACTATTTCCGATGTCACCACCCTCCGTGCCACTGATTGGTCGGGGGGCGGGGACGTCACCACCCTCCGCGCCTCTGATTGGTCGGGGGGCGGGGCCGTCAGACGTTTGAATCAGGAAGCGGCTCGCGGCGATTTTATTATAAAGCGCATAACGTCTGTTTGGTGATCCAACTCTGAGGTGCAGATGTTCATAAACCTGGTGGCTGTCGAGAGAATTAAAAAAGGGATGTAGACGGGCTGTTTTACTCTCAGCCGCTCCCGGCTCCAGCTGATTTCTCATCAGCGCCGACATGAACAAAGCGGTTGCGCAATCGAGTACGTCACAGCAGCTTCACCCCAACCTGCCCACTTCTCACCTGGCTGTGGAAAAACAAACGGGTAGAGGCGGGTAAAGGCGTGATGAGCCGAGTCGGGCCGACTAAGTCCTAGTGCAAAAGTGCCATAAGGTAACGAAGTATTTGTACTTTGTTACTTGACACCTCTGGTCAGGACCAAGATGCAACACGGGCCTCACATTAATAATAGCCGCTGCAAAAGCCAATGAATGCAACACGTTAACACGCAGGTAGACAACATGGCAAACGCAAACACTTGTGCAACATGAAATTTAGTTTTGCACAATGCATTTCCTCACACACCACCCAAACACTTCACCTTCTTAGAGTGAAAGCTTTTAGAGCCCAATGTTTAAAGCATGGAAAGTGCACGGTGTTAGCACCATAGCAACGTTAGCTTAGGCTTCTGGATTAACACGAGACCTGAGGGCTGCTGCAGGAGAAGGAGAATAGATTCAAAGAGAATAGAGGCAAAGCTTTAAACTATACCAATGCCCAGGAGAGATGATCAGTGTGACAACAAGGTTACGAGCTTCGTGAATAAACAATGAACGTGCGAGCCGGAGGGGGGTGGTTCTTTCTGACCACGAGGACCCCTAACTGCTCAAAACACGCACGATCATAAGAAAATACCTACACAACACACGCTCATAGAGGTCAGAACGCCCATGCCGTTTCACTGCACTTTGTCCCTGTGTGCGTGTCCGTGGGGACAGCTCAGTGGGGCTAGGCAGAGCTGGGGGAGACTGCCAAACAGAGGAAACCTTCTGTCAATCAAGTGTCACGGCAACCAGGGGAGAGGGATATCAGGCCATGGGTGAGGCACTATAAATAGCCCAGCCCACCTTGTTAGTCAGGGTCACGCACACATGCTGACGTACATTCACTTCCTGGAAACCTACCCTGGAGCTCGCCGTGACCACCACACACTACATGATAACTACCCTGGTGAAATCGAGCCTTTGCCTGCGTCTAATGAGCTTTGAATTCACAAGTACATGTGCTTGTGTAAAGGCTGACACACAAATACAACAAAATACACATACTGTCATTACAAGTATCATTTAAAGTAAAACAGATGATTCATGACAAAAAAAAAAGGCTTTTGTAACTTATGCCACAAGTGTACGTTATCAACAGAGTTTCCTTCATCTGCTTGTTCCAAATAGTACACTGACTCACACAAGATTCACACATTTAGTCATTTGTATTGTTGGCATGCATGATGTGAATGATAATAATGAAAATTCCCTTGAACTGACCCTGACCTACACCTACAGTACAATTGAGAGTTGCTGTTGCTTTTTAAAGTAAAAAAAATTAAAAAGGCAGATTTTAGCAACAGTGCTGTGCTGACTTCTATCCGGTCCAGAGAACTCATGGCTGCAAACACCTACTAGTTTTCAGTGTACTTGCCCACAAGTTACATATTTCTGTGCATCTCAGATATTTTAAATCCATTTTGTTTTCCGAGTTCAGTCACCTCTGTGGAAGAATGGATGCGAGTCTGAAATAAATGTTTGGGGCGACTATTTATATATATATTAATTATACTGTGAAGAGCCAAGCAAATAAAATGTACCCTGATCTCCAAAAGGCATCAAACTAAGGAATCATTTATATATTTCAAGTTGATAAAGTTTTTACAGTCCTATACTTAGGAGAATCTTTTCCACCTTTCATTTAGGGGTAATATTTGTTGCAAGAGGCTTTTCTGTGAGATTTTTGGTCTTTTCGTCTGCACTGCTCTTAGGGCTGGGCGATATGGACCAAAAGTCATATCTCGAGATTTTCTAGCTGGATGGCGATACTCGATATATATCGATATTTTTTCTGTGACATAATTGGGGTTTCCCCCAAAGCATTATACCATAGCATCTCTGTTAGCTTCATTTCTTTCTGAGGCAAACCCTTAAAAAAACAGTCAGTTTTAATACAAAGCCTTGTGCCAAATGTCACACAGGTACCTTTATTAACAGAGGTCTGCACAATATCAAAATGTATAAAACAAATGAAATAAAAATAAACTGCCTGCATATATAGAATAAAAATGCTTCTTGAATAAATAAAAGAAATATCCCTTCCCTGCATAACAATTAAATTAAAATACACTGTGCAATTAATACAATGTAGACAGTAACAGGCAAAGCATTTGTGCAAATCTCAAATAAAACATTCAAGTCAATTTGTCACAAAATAAGCTATATCAAAATCATAAAAAAAAAATATTATTATTATTTTTTTTTTTAATTGATATAAACGATATTGTCTCGTACCATATCGCGTTTGAAAATATATCGATATATATTAAAATCTCGATATATCGCCCAGTCCTAACTGCTCTTTTTGAGTCTTTGCCTTGATGTAGGTTGTAGACTGTAAGAAGCATCCTGAAACGTTCAGCTTACACCACTGAAGGTGTGTGTTTGAGATCTTTATTTCCACTCCCTCTTCTACCAGTAAAACATGAAAAAAAATAAAAAATGGATTGCACCACTGGCTACAACACAAGCCAAAAGCATGATATTGCCACTCCCATGCATAACAGTCGTCTGAGAGCCGTTGTTCTCATAACATTCCTGACCGTTATCTGTTAGCCAATTTCTTTGGTTACTGCTGCAAAACAAAATGTATTCCAACTTCATCAGGACACAACTATCGCCTCTGAAGTGCACCAGGATTTTAAAGTTATTAACTTGATAGTTCTGACACTCAATTGAATTGTGAGGATGCAGGAAAGTTTTTGAACACTCGTTTATGAAAGCGCTTGCTGAGGAGGCGGGGCTGCAGGATGTAACGCACAGATCACCCTGAAGATCTTTTATAGTCAAACATATTTATTTCCCTTTGCAGCGGTCACTTACTAAAGGTTTTTCATTATTCAAGTCTGTATGTTGACCTCCAGCACCTCCTATTAAACAAAATGATCTAAGGAGAGAAGTAGCTACCTCAAAAAACGTAAAGCTCTTAAAGCCTGTATGAGGCAACCTGAGGCAGATATTTAAAAGATGGATTTGATTGTCAGGACTCATTTACCCCGCCTAACCTACATCACTCTAACCTTATGATAAGAAGCTCTAAGAAGCTGAATGTAGCATGAAACTTTGGTAAAAGTCATCATAGAGACTATTGCAAGCCACCAGAGGTGTCAAAAGTATTCACATTCATTACTCAGGTAGAAGTATAGATACTAGAGTTTAAAAATACTCCTAGAAGTTGAAGTATCAACTCAAGTTTTTTACTCAAGTAAAAGTATAAAAGTACTGGTTTAAAAACTACTTAAAGTATAAAAGTAAAAGTAATGTAAGGGGTAAAAAGCCATTAAGGACAAAAGCCATTGTAAATGAATGCATCTTAGTATAATGCAAATATATTAAAGAACCATATATGTGTACTATTGAGCATTAACATGTGTTTCAGAGAGCAGCAGATATGATGACTAGTTGCCTATAAGTATTGTTATGGTGCAAAAAGTCAAACTTCAGAGGCATGTTATGTTTTATCCTAACCTTTATTGGAATGTACATCCAAGTTTAGTTGCAGGAATCTGAAGGCAACGGATGTAACAAAACTGGACAAGAACATCTGAAACAACCAAATTCACTCTATCCGGATGGAGCAATTTAACTGGATAGTTTTTTTTTTTAAAGGCCGAAATGAAATAGAGTAACAAGGCTGTTTTTAAATGTAAGGAGTAAAAAGTACAGATAATTGCGTGAAAATGTAAGGAGTAAAAGTAAAAAGTCGTCTGAAAAATAATTACTCCAGTGAAGTATAGATAACCAAAATTTCTACTTAAGTAAGGTTACGAAGTATTTGTACTTTGTTACTTGACACCTCTGCAAGCCACTCCTTTCCTTTTTTCTCCTGCTTAAAATGTTGAAATGTACGTTTCATCATTACCGTTATGCCTTTGTCAATCACTTTGCCCTCATTAACTTTTATTTGCGTACAATATCACATGCGTCAACATGTTTCATCCTGTACACTTCAGCCTTTAAGTCATTTTGGAGGAAAATGGAGAGGAGAAGATGAAGATGGGAATTAAAGGGTTCTTCCGACACATGCAAACCCTTTATAACCTATTTTCTATTGAGTGGTGATCTCCATCAGAGCAGAATCAGCTGCCATGGCAACATGCAATTCACATCTCAGCACCCCATAATCATCATTATCATCATCATCATCCTCATCATCGTTAATGGTGCTCTGTAGCAGAGGGACAAACAGAAGGGAGCAATGCCACTGCGGTTAGTCTCGGATGTTCTACGGAGGGTCATGCGAATGAAAGAAAAGAAGAGAGGAGATGGGGTCTAAGGAAAGACCTTGCACGGCGCGGCGGTGTGTTTATGCCATGTGCGGAGTCATTCTCTTGTGATTGTCTCCGTTCCTGCTGACACGCCCCCTCCACCTGGGAGCATGGCAGCAGGCAGCAGGAGAGCGATGTGGGAGCAAAACAGCTGAGTTGTGACTATGTGAGGGCAACCACTAAAAAAAAAAAAAGGGGGGGGGAAAGGAGGGGAGACTGAAGGCATAAGGGAAGGAAAAGTCATACTTTGGGCAACGGCGTTCGGATGACTGGACTTTCTTGGGAGATATCTGCGAAGAGAGCAAGAGAATTATTTTCTTGTTTCCCCCTCTTCAGAGATATCTCCTGTGGCATATTGATGTCCCCTTTTACAGAACTTTCCCTTTTCACATTTACGTTCAATGAATCAAGAACTTTTTATGAGCTTTTAGTCAGAGATAGGGATGGGCGGTATGGACTAAAAAATGTATCACGATAATTTCTGGCATTTATCCCGATAACGATAAAAAAATACTAATACAAAAAGTGTCATCAACGGGAATGATTTCTTTCTTTCTTTCTTTCTTTCTTTCTTTCTTTCTTTCTTTCTTTCTTTCTTTCAGGCTCATTTCTTTCTTCTTTCCTTCTTTCTTTCTTTCTTTCTTTCCTTCTTTCTTTCTTTCTTTCTGGCTCATTTCTTTCTTTCTTTCTTTCTTTCTTTCTTTCTTTCTTTCTTTCTTTCTTTCTTTCTTTCTTTCTTTCAGGCTCATTTCTTTCTTCTTTCTTTCTTTCTTTCTTTCTTTCTTTCTTTCTTTCTTTCTTTCTTTCAGGCTCCTTTCTTTCTCTTTCCTTCTTTCTTTCTTTCTTTCTTTCTTTCTTTCTGTCTCTTTCTTTTCTTTCTTTCTTTCTTTCTTTCTTTCTTTCTTTCTTCTTTCAGGCTCATTTCTTTCTTTCTTTCCTTCTTTCTTTCTTTCTTTCTGGCTCATTTCTTTCTTCTTTCTTTCTTTCTGTCTCTTTCTTTCTTTCTTTCTTTCCTTCTTTCAGGCTCATTTCTTTCTTTCTTTCTTTCAGGCTAATTTCTTTCTTTCTTTCTTTCTTTCAGGCTCATTTCTTTCTTTCTTTCCTTCTTTCTTTCTTTCTTTCTTTCTTTCTGGCTCATTTCTTTCTTTCTTTCTTCTTTCTTTCTTTCTTTCTTCTTTCTTTCTTTCTTTCTTTCTCTTTCTTTCTTTCTTTCTTTCTTTCTCTTTCTTTCTTTCTTTTCTTTCAGGCTCATTTCTTTCTTTCTTTCCTTCTTTCTTTCTTTCTTTCTTTCTTTCTTTCTGGCTCATTTCTTTCTTTCTTTCTTTCTTTCTTTCTTTCTTTCTTTCCTTCTTTCTGGCTCATTTCTTTCTTTCTTTCCTTCTTCTTTCTTCTTTCTGGCTCATTTTCTTTCTTTCTTTCTTTCTTTCTGTCTCTTTCTTTCTTTCTTTCTTTCCTTCTTTCAGGCTCATTCTTTCTTTCTTTCTTTCAGGCTATTTCTTTCTTTCTTTCTTTCAGGCTCATTTCTTTCTTTCTTTCCTTCTTTCTTTCTTTCTTTCTTTCTGGCTCATTTCTTTCTTTCTTTCTTTCTTTCTTTCTTTCTTTCTTTCTCTTTCTTTCTTTCTTTCTTCTTTCTCTTTCTTTCTTTCTTCTTTCAGCTCATTTCTTTCTTTCTTTCCTTCTTTCTTTCTTTCTTTCCTTCTTTCTGGCTCATTTCTTTCTTTCTTTCCTTCTTTCTTTCTTTCTTTCTTTCTGGCTCATTTCTTTCTTTCTTTCTTTCTTTCTTTCTTTCTTTCTTTCTTTCTTTCTTTCTCTTTCTTTCTTTCTTTCTTTCTTTCTCTTTCTTTCTTTCTTTCTTTCAGGCTCATTTCTTTCTTTCTTTCCTTCTTTCTTTCTTCTTTCCTTCTTCTGGCTCATTTCTTTCTTTCTTTCTGTCTCTTTCTTTCTTTCTTTCTGGCTCATTCTTTCTTTCTTTCTTCTTTCTTTCTTTCTTTCTTTCTTTCTTTCTTTCTTTCTTTCTTTCTTTCTTTCTTTCTTTTCTTCTTTCTCTTTCTTTCTCTTTCTTTCTTTCTTTCTTTCAGGCTCATTTCTTTCTTTCTTTCCTTCTTTCTTTCTTTCTTTCTTTCTGGCTCATTTCTTTCTTTCTTTCTTTCTTTCTTTCTTTCTTTCTTTCTTTCTTTCCTTCTTTCAGGCTCATTTCTTTCTTTCTTTCTTTCAGGCTCATTTCTTTCTTTCTTTCCTTCTTTCTTTCTTTCTTTCTTTCTTTCCTTCTTTCTTTCAGGCTCATTTCTTTCTTTCCTTCTTTCTTTCAGGCTCATTTCTTTCTTTCCTTCTTTCTTTCAGGCTCATTTTCTTCTTTCCTTCCTTCCTTCCTTCCTTCCTTCCTTCCTTCCTTCCTTCCTTCCTTCCTTCCTTCCTTCCTTCCTTCCTTCCTTCCTTCCTTCCTTCCTTCCTTCCTTCCTTCCTTCCTTCCTTCCTTCTTCCTTCCTTCCTTCCTTCCTTCTTTCTTTCTTTCTTTCTTTCTTTCTTTCTTTCTTTCTTTCTTTCTTTCAGGCTCATTTCTTTCTTTCTTTCTTTCTTTCTTTCTTTCTTTCTTTCTTTCTTTCTTTCTTTCTTTCTTTCTTTCTTTCTTTCTTTCTTTCTTTCTTTTCTCATTTCCTCAATTTATCGTTTTTACCGTGAGATGACAAATTCGTACCGTGGGGAATTTTTTTGACGGTTTATCGTGAAACGGTAAAATATCGCCCATTCCTAGTCAGAGATAAGAAAAGTTTCTGGAATAAGTGTTATTAACTAAATATTAAGGCCAGCAGTGGTACATGCAGGTGTTGCTTTGCAAGACACACGGCAAGTGGTCCAAAATGTTAACGCTAAAGAGCACAGGCCTCTGTCGGGTCAGAATGTGGATCACACATACGGTGTGATGGCACCACGCACTTTACAGCAAAAGAGATATAAGTGCACGCTTGCACTGTGCAAGAGAAGGCCTTCAAATACAAAATAATTGACTGTTCGGCTACAACCCAGACACCTGCGCATTTTCTAAAGTGCTTCATGCTTCAGTTTAGAAAATGTCCAGGTGTGAAGAGAGAGAGCTATAATTTGCTACTGATCATTTTCAGTGGATTGAACACGTGGAAAGTGTGGGGGGGTGGGAGAACTGATGAACAACAACACATCAGAGGAGACACTCAGAAGAGGTTACACAGCAGCCACAAAGTCGACTACAGAGGAAACATCTGCGTGCAGTTTCCTTTCTGACAAACATGAGACTATTCAGGGAAAATATTAATTCAGAATAAGACATTTAAGCCATAATAAACAACTTTGGGTGAGAAATGGTAAAACAGACTTCAGGAACAAACAAAACTGTTGACACTAAAAGGTGGATTCATGTTTGAGAAAAGAAAACCATCATGTGTCATGGCCTCCGGCCTGGTCTTTGCCCAATATTGTACTTCTTTGCCTCAAATTAGGTCTGCTGGAGCTTTAAACTCCACGAGGACCCTTGACTAGCCAGTGTTTGGCTGACTGGTGTATCTTTGACGAGATCTCGGCCAGAACAGAGGCCAAGGATTGTTTGTGGTCTGCCATTAAAAAGAAGCGCTAATTATGCATAAATGTGGCCATGTGTATAGTTTCAGCTGATGGGGTACATACATTTTCAGATGAGAACAGCATTTATCCTAAATCAAACTCTGGTGTTGATCGCAAATGTTGCTACAACCCTTTAAACTGCTGAAATTTAGCTAAAACTAATATGGCATAGCACAAATGACTAATTCCTGCCAGGTTACCAGAACCAAGAGTTACCAGTCACTTGGCTGGGAAAAGGATGGTAGCAAGTAGGGATGGGCGGTATGGACTAAAACATTTATCAAGATAATTTCTGGCCTTTATCCCGATAACGATATAAATGACGATAAAAGATATACCAATTCAACTCCACCTTTGTAACTATAAATATATCACCACATTCAGTCTTTGGAGCCCCCAAAACACTGCTCTAAAAGATACTAAATGTTACTAAACTACACCAATTAAATTTAATTAATAAAAACCAATTAAATTAGTTACACCTGTACTGCAAAACTGGAATGACTCCTCGCTCTCAGATCCGCCTTTCTTTTTCTTTTTCTTTCTTTCTTCTTTCTTTCTTTCTTTCTTTCTTTCTTTCTTTCTTTCTTTCTTTCTTTCTTTCTTTCTTTCTTTCTTTCTTTCTTTCTTTCTTCTTTCTGGCTCATTTCTTTCTTTCTTCTTTCTTTCTTTCTTTCTTTCTTTCTTTCTTTCTTTCTTTCTTCTTTCTGCTCATTTCTTTCTTTCTTTCTGCTCATTTCTTTCTTTCTTTCCTTTCTTACTTTCTGACTCATTTCTTTCTTTCTTTCTTTCTTTCTGACCTCATTTCTTTCTTTCTGACTCATTTCTTTCTTTCTTTCTTTCTTTCTTTCTTTCTTTCTTTCTTTCTTTCTTTCTGACTCATTTCTTTCTTTCTTTCTTTCTTTCTGGCTCATTTCTTTCTTTCTTTCTGGCTCATTTCTTTCTTTCTTTCTTTCTTTCTTTCTGACTCATTTCTTTCTTTCTTTCTTTCTGACTCATTTCTTTCTTTCTTTCTTACTTTCTTTCTTACTTTCTGACTCATTTCTTTCTTTCTGGCTCATTCTTTCTTTCTTCTTTCTTTCTTTCTTTCTTTCTTTCTTTCTTTCTTTCTTTCTTTCTGACTCATTTCTTTCTTTCTTTCTGACTCATTTTCTTTCTTTCTTTCTGACTCATTTCTTTCTTTCTTTCTTTCTGGCTCATTTCTTTCTTTATTTCTTTCTTTCTTTCTGACTCATTTCTTTCTTCTT